>NC_134484.1:379685895-379720895 GCF_040206685.1 Ascaphus truei | reverse complement strand
TGTGGTTGGTGTTTGGAGTACCACTACTATTTTTATTCACAAACTCAGAGTAACCCTACTTTTTTTATTTACAGATTTATGGCCAAACGTTTTTTTTTTTACAGAAAATGTGATCCTTTAAAAAAAAAAATATATATATATATATCTCCATTTTTGCTTTTACACCATAAATATTAAACATAAATAAATAATTAAATAGATCCATAAAGCTTTGCTCCAGGGTTTAAGCGGTTTACAATTTCTTGAACTCTGTCTGGATCTAGTACTATGTACTTATATTAATCTGCTGTATCTGTTGCTTTCCCTTCTACTGACTTTTTCTTTTCTCCTTACCTCTCATTGCCATTTCATTTTAGGACACACTTAAAGCATCAGTCCAAGCTATCGGTTTTTTTTTTCATTATTATTATTATTTTCCCCTTTAATATGTGCATCAATACAATCCACCCAATAATAAGTAATTTGTTAAGTTACCTATCGATCCGTTCTCCTGTGATCGATCGGCGAAAATTCGGCCCGGGGGCTCACTAAATGGCTGTCAGTGCAGCAGAAGGGGACCAAAGGTGCAAAGTTCTGTGAGGAAGATTATGTGGCCAAGCAGTCACTAGATACAATTGGTGTACTGATAAAGAGAGGGCAGTGCTCAACAGAGCTGTGCCAGAGTCTGTTTCAGAAGAGGAAGGGGATATAACTTTGTAAATGGTTGCTATAGAAAGAAAAAATGCTTATTACATTATAATACATTAAAAATGTCATTGACAATTGATTTTTTTTTTTAAATGCTACACGTATTTCCTCATGGTACAGAACTGTTTTTTTTTTTTTTTTTTTTTTTTAAACACGTCGGATATTGCTTGGTCTGCAGCTTTTAAGACAACTCTTCTGTGACTGTGCACCTCCCGACTGGAACACTACAATATACCCTGAAATCAGCCTCCAGTTTAAATGTGAGACTTCAGCTGTCTCACATTTTAATGTTGTCTGTAACTGTTACATATGCCTATAATCATGTTATATTTAACTGTCTGTAAATATAATGTATAACCTCTGTTCATTTAATGTAACCATGTATTGTAATCGTAACTGTGCACAGGACATACTTGAAAATAAGAGGTAACTCTCAATGTATTATTTGCCTTTATTTTTTTTATATATATGTAACGGATATTCCCTCTACCCCAATCGCAGAGAGAGTGCATGTGGGGGGGAACCTATATGTTACCAGGTGTGTGGTGCTTTATACCTGTCAGGCTCACAGGAGGCCTGAGCCTCCGCTAGTGAGAGCCTGGGGTAAATCCTCTGGAACGATCTTACTTACAGCGCCTCCACCTATGTAGGATTCTAGGAGTGTAGAATGTACCCCACACAAGACCCACATATAGTAACCACATACACAGTAGTATAAGTATAACAGTTTACTATATGCAGCAACAACATAACACAGTACACATCAGCAATAATAACAGTGGCAGTGTCCGTCGATGACACTCATAAGCACAACTACCTGTCTTCTCACCGTGTCTCAACCCCAATCTGTATACCCAAAGTCCTTGTACCCAAAAGTCCCAAGAGTCTCGCAACCCCACCCACGTGTGGGACAACGCTGCCCACTAAGATGAAATGTATAGGTGGTGCACTTGGTGACTTGAATAATACCTGCCCGGCTCTCCTGCAACCGGGTATCGCACAACTGTGGAAATGGACCCGTCTGTGTCCAGCGCCGAAGTCTCAGCGATGGGGGTCTCCTTATGAGCAAGCTCACCGCTCAGACAGTCTCTGTCTCTGCTCTGCAGAGAATGATCCACTGCAACACTGACCCTTCTTGTCAGAGCACACAGCACTGCAGATGTGTCCCTAACTAAGCTGACTGCTAACAGGGCAAGGTCTCTACCTAAGGGGTCTTCCCTAAAGCAGCCACAAACTGAAGGGGAGTTGGGCCTAGCTGGGACCTAGGGGGTAACCTGGCCTAGTGTAGAAGCACTGCTCCCTACACACACCTTCCCCTACCTTATCCCAGCACCAACTGACACTCTCACACTTGTGCTACACTGTCAGCTTCCTGACTCCAGCACACAACATTGTATCTCCTTTGCTGCAGGAGAATCTGTAAACCTATTAGCTTCAATGCAGCAAGTGATAGGGGTGAAAGGGCAGTCCCCAGAGGCTGCTAGGAATTGTAGTCTTTTATGGCCCTCTTTAACATTGGGGCCGCATGCGCGCTGTGTAATGGCCGCCGCTGCTAACTGCGCATGTGCGAACTGGGGGATGTCCCTGACTATGGAGCGCCTCTTCTCACTCCCTGTAATGGCCGCCGCATTGCATCTGCGCACGCGCGAGCCTAACACCAAATTCAAGATGGTGACATTTTCACAGCCTAAGTATCTACGGTAAGTATAATTTAGCAGGGGTGAGCAAACTTTTGAAGCTGCGCCCCATGCCTTCTCCCTTAACTGCTCACGCGCCCCTTACCTCTTAGGTAGGCATCAAATGACGCCGCGGGTGACGTCACGTGATCCTGAAGCATCATTTGACGCCGCGTTGCCATGGCGACAGGTGTCAAATGAAGCCGCGGGGTCATGTGACATCATGTCACATGACCCCGCAGCGTAATGTGATGCCACATTGCCATAGTGACGCGTCACACCAGCCATATGAACCTCGATAAGTTCAGTTGTTGAGGCCTCACGCGATCCCCCAGCATTTAACTTCAATGCCTTGGGGAAGAGCGCAGAGCCTCTGCAACTGCCCACGCCCCACCAGAAAAATCCCGCACCCCTGACTTAATTTACAGTATGCCAGTTACCAATCCCACTGCAAAATTCCAGTGTCATTTAACCCTTACACTGCCAGCAGGACGCCTATCTTTTCATACAGTATTTGTTTTTAAACTCCACATACTTAACCCAATACGTTTCTAAAAGGCAAATGTAGCTGCACTAAACCAGTGTGACAAAAGTGATTTATATGCCATCAATAGCTATAGAGGAGATGAGTAGTTAAGCTGCGACAATCGCAGCGCCGGCTATATATTTTGACGTGCTCCACACCTGCATCACATGGCCCCTGACGAAGCATAAAGTGAAACGCATTATGCCGTGGTGCCGCGATTTGCAGAGACAAGGAGCAGACCAATCTGATGTCTGACGCCTTAGCTGGTGAACATGCACACAGCTGAGTGACAGGCGGCACTGTCCAGTGGACATCTCCTCTGGGGAAGTGGCGGTGTTCACGGCGAGAGCCCCTTCAGACTCCGCGCTGGTTTTTACCTAGGTTACATGTAAGTGTTGATGTGTTGATGTTACACTTGTCTATTATTATAAAATTGCTATTTTCACCTACCGTTCCTGTCCCTGTGTCCTATCTGGTTCTTGGGGAGAGACGGAGGGTTCCAGTCCATACTGAGGGAATTCACCTGATATCAATACATCCCGAGTGTTTACACCTATGCCCGTTTTCATTCTATACCATGTGAGTTTTGGCATCATCATCTTAGTCTCATCTATATCATTTTTTTTTTTTGCAATATTGCACCATGTTATTCTTTTTCTTTTATTCCATTGATTCTGCGCTCCCCAATGCCAAGAAGACTTTCCAAACAAGAACTACGAGGACGTTCTTTTTCTGGGTTTTGAGCAGCGTATCTATGGTTTCATTTCTCACATATTGCATTTGCACCTTTGAACAGTCACAATTCACAGTGTTATATTTATTATTTGGTCATTTCACTGTGTCATCTATCACCACCACATTAATTTAAAGAGCGCCCGAAACTTCACTATTTATACTACATCAAATCAGAATTTCTTTCACGCTTTCACGTGTTTCCCTTTTCCCGTTCATTTTCAGTTCTGCTTTTCAATACATTGCAAGTTCTCTGTCAATTGGCGAAACAAGAACTTCTCTGAGTCAGCAGAAAGAATTATGACGTGGGGGATTCTCTGCTATGCAAATGCATCAAGAAAATTTTTTTTTTTTAAATTGTAGTGTATGTTTTTCTTGCTAGAATTCGTAATAAATGTAAAAAAAAAAAAGCAATCTCTATAGACTTGGAGACATCTGACGTTCGCTGATCCATAAGAAAAAAACATCAGCATGAAGAGGAGATGCTGTTTTTATTGATAATAATCATGATTTATAATTATGAACTGCTACAAATATTGAGAGCTATGTACAGAATAAAGTAGGGATCATTAACTGGCAGCCACTGCTGTCAATGACGGGCCTTGATGTGAGCATCACTAATCCTAAAACAAAAAGTGTTGATGATGGGACGAAATATGAATGTTTCCCCAATGTACTGTATCTCTTGACATAATGGTGTGGGGGGGGCGGGGGGTTACACTGACTGTGACAGGGTGAAGTCAACCCCTATCAGTTATGCCTGGGAAACATATGTCTGAGTGCTGCATCCAGCACTCAGAAGGTTAACTCAGGAGGAAGCTAGGTAATCAGGAGGTAAGCTGACACCTGATAGCCAGCAAGGTAGAAAAGGATCTTGTTACTGGCAGTAGCTGCCTGCATTAGACCAGAGCACACTGCTATGTGAGCTGTTAGCCAGAGGGATTTCACCAAAGTCACTACTTCAACCAAAGTAAGGATTGTTCTTTTGTTTTCCTGACTGCTTAAAGTACACTTATGATTTGGTTATGGTCTAGCCAGCCAGCCTGCTAGATAGGCCTGGTGTCAGATCTCCCAATGTGGAGCAGGTTTTGTTTTGGTTTGAAGGGACAGTGTACCCACATGTTATGGAGAAATAAAGCCACTGAATGTTTTTGATTATCCTGAAACTACACGTGTGGACTGTTCCCTGACCTCGGCTACAGGCCGTCCTGCCACACTGACATTGCATGGAACCCCCTTTTAGGGTCTAACCTTTAAAGACAGGATGGATTGCAGAACCCCTTTCTATTGCTCCAGCCATTTTTTCTCTTATATTAGATAACATTTGAAAAAGACATAAGAAACACTTCCTTTTGCACAACTTCCAGAGGATGTCTTAGAGAACGATCATAGGAATTATTAGCGTGCTGTGACTCTAGGAAAAGTATGACTCAGCGCACCTATGAGAGAACAAACACATCTCCACTGGTTTTCACTTCTGAAATTCATATCTAGAGTTGCTTAAGTAAAGAACATTTGTTGTCTTTGAAATCTTTGCTGTGTTGTGCTGGGGTATCAAAGGTACAAATGAGGAAATAGATTGGAGGAGACCACAATGTACTGATACTGTACATAGACACATAAGTGCAGATATACATTTACTCATATATACCTTCATATGATATACAGGGCTGCAGACAGATTTCCCAGGGCCCAGTACTAGAGTTACGACTGCTTCCACCGCCCCCCCACCCCGTCTCTGCAGTCTTGCGACCACCCCCATTTCACACCTCGCGAGCGACCTCTACTTTCCCCCCTCTTCCTATGTATTTCTCTCCCCTCCGTCTCACTCCCTCTTCCTCTCTCCCGCCTCCATCAATTACCCCACTCTCACTCTCCCCTCCCCCCTGAAGCCTCGCATGTATTTCTCTCCCCTGCGTCTCACTCTTACTCCCTCTTTTCCTCACTCACTCCCGACCCTCTTTCCTCTCACTCTTCCCCCACTCAGTCAATTACCCCACCCCTCACTCATCCCCTCCGCCCTCACACAATCCCGCCCCACAAAATACATACCAAAAAACCCCACCAAATACAAAAAACCTTCCCACCCCCCAAATATATACAAACCTTCCCACCCCCCAAATATATACAACACCCCCCAAATACATAAAAAAAACACCTGCCCCCCAAATACATTAAACCCCCCACCCCCAAATACATAAATAAAACACCCCTCAAATACATCAAACCCCACTCCCCAAATATATTTTAAAAAATCCCCCTAAATAAATTAAAACCCAACCCCCAAATACATTTTTTTTCAAACACCCCCAAATACATACAAAATACACACTTACCTTGGTCTTAGGCTTCTAGCCAGGCCCGGTGGCTGCGGGGGGGGGGGGGGCGGCCTCTAGTTGTCGCCGGGCCCGGCTCTCCTCCAGATGCGGGTCTCCCTCACTGACTGGCGCATGCCGAGCTTCTGACGTTAACTCATGCCGGGCTCTCTCTCATGCTGCGGTGCATGCCTGAAGTTGAGCCCAGCTTGCATATAGTAAATATAGTACAGTTACCCTCTAATTCCTATCCCCCCTAGGGAAGATTTGCTGGTACTAGGGATTTTAGGCTAAGGTCCCACTGCATGTGCCTGCACGCACAGCGCTTCACCGCGATCTGCTGGCAGCTTTTTTAGGTGTGGGGGGCGTGGTCAAAATAGGTCATAAGGGCGCGGCCATTAACCTTGCTAGGCTGCCATTGGTTTTGCTGGCTTGCATGGCTTGTGGAATTTTTGTTATTGGGGATACCTGCCAGACTTACTGCCCCTGGAAGTGAAGCAGATAATCAACAGGTTATATGTATATATGTGCCCCAAGGGACAGGCAAGATTTTGCTTTGTCAGGAGGTACAAGCCGCAATTTCACCGTTGGGTTCTTGGCAATATTCTAGTCAGCGCAGTCTGACATGTACAATAATTAATATATTTATTTTGTATATTATAAATGAATAAAAAATGCTGTGGCCTTATTTTCCTAATATATATATTCGTGATTCTGGTCTTTTTCTCTGTCTTGGTTCATTTTATGGGCCCTTCAAGTTCAAAACTACTATTTAGAATGGCCGGAAATTAAGGGGAATAAGGTGGAGTTCTAGTCACTGGCGATGGAGAGAAGACCCCAGTGAGGCAATAAGTGTTGCCTAGTGGGGAAACCCAGACTGAAGTAATAGAGGAAAGTGTAGGTTTAAAATAAAGAGAAAATAAGAGTTTACTAGAGACAACGATAGAGTGAGACCCACTAGGAACTTGTCTTACAAATAGTGACAGATAAATCAGTGACTATACAGTTGCATCAGGTCGGTTGAGAAAGCAGAACCTTCTTCTGCCACCATGTGTAGCTGAGTGCCGTGTGAAATGTGCCTGCTTGGTCAGGTTGATCTAGCTACAGAAGAGTCTCTGAAAACAGCTACAAATTAATGTGTCTAAATAAACTGCCATAAGAGCGTAGTTGCATCTGTATCTGTGAAACACAAGAAACATGCTGATTGACAAGTAGAACTGCCGAGTTGTCTTCACAAGGCTCCTTTCAAATGTAGCAGTTGAAATAACACAGCTAAGCTCCTTACTGGCCCAGAAGCAAAGAAGACAACCAGCAGTGTGGGTCTAGCCTCTGATAGGCTCCTGGCGCACCATGTGACCGCGTCGCCGTGCGGGAACACAATCCAGTTGTTTCCCCTGCCGGCTGACGCTTCACAGTATGAAGTGAGACAGGAAGTGAGGTGACACCGGGGCCTACTACAGAGGAGGTAAGGGGTTGGTGTGAGGTGCGCGCCGCCGTCACCAGCGAGGACCTAGCCTTATGGTGTTGTGGTGCTCACCTGTTGGCTCACAGAAGGCTGAGTCTCTGCGATGTTGTAGGGAGGTTTGGGGAATAGTATCTCTCTTAGGATGGTGCAGCACCTCCATCTTGCAGGGCTCCTGCCATAGGCAGGGGTTCATCCCCACAGGAACTTCCATGGTGTAGATAAATGACTCTGGAGTACCAGTACCAATGCAACAGGTTTATTGTAACAGCAGTTCCATAACAGATCCTCTCTGTAGGTATTCCAACCCAGGGGTACCATCCCTTTCCTGGGCAGGACATGACTAGTCACCCAAGGAGCTTGAGGCCCCAAGGCTAGTCTAAGCTTGTAGGCCATGCAGGAACACAGCCCTACACACAGGGTACAACAGAACGCTTGCTGAACTACTGTAATCAGACACAGAACCAGAACTCAACACATTTGGATGGGAGCCATCTTTTATACCAGGGATGTGCCCCACTCCTAAACACCAGCAACAAGGCAGAACCCCCCTTTCCCCCTCAGCACAAGACTCCAATGCATTTCAGGCATCTGCCTGGAACCTGCAACAAAGTATACATTGAAAGATGAGGCTCACGTGCTAGGCCATGTGAGAGGGTTTTAACCCTAGCACTGCCTGCTCTTACCAGGACTTATTGTACTAGGGCAGAGAATTTAGTAGCCAGGGGCTATATGGCTACATTCTCCCCCTGGTGGAAAAACCTCATTGACCCCGTATGAGGAACATTATATAAATCCCCACATTATCAACATTTATATAATAAAAATACAACATGCAGGGTACAAAAAAAAATAACTTTACAACAGGTTCCTTCCCTAGGAAGAACCAGAACATAGCAGCATAATTTTCACAAGTACAGGCACATAATAATAATGAGCAGGGTCAGGCTTTCTGATCAATTTGCCAGTATGGTCAGGCACAGTCACTGAGTAGCAGCACTTCTTCCCTTCTCGCTAACGTACTCCACCCTGTCCATATAGATGTTTCTGCCAACATGCCACACCCTGATCAAATAAGCCACCCGGTCATCAGTGTAATGGGCCTTGCAGATACACTTAGGTGCCATATACTCCAACTCTGCATTTCTTACCCATTCCTCTCTATGCTCCTCTGCCTCCCGCATTAAAGGTTCCGGCAGATAGGGATAGTCATACCCATGAGTCTTTCTAAATCTGTGTATTATAACTCCATCAGCCCTACTGTATAGGTATAACCTCTAAACTATTGTGCTAATGCATTACACACAGTTCAAAGTTCCTTGGAAACATGTACAGTATAAGGGGTGCCCCAGTCTTCACATATGTAAATACAGAACAAAGGCGGACCATATGCTAAAAATTTACCTATAAAAGTTCCGCACAAAAAATAAGTTTTTTATGTCAATTAAAAACGAAGGAGACACCTTTCGACAGACCAGGATGCGGGCGGGAGGACGGGATGAGTCCCCACTCCCCTACTATCTGAGCTGCTTTCCACCCTATTTTTTTTTTCTCCCCTCTCTCTTCTTCCCCTCTCCTCTGTCCTTTCGTCCTTCCTTTCTTTTCATATCATCATCCATGTTTAAATTAATAGAGGAAAAATACGCAAATCACAAGAACAAATTGAATAGGAGAAAATGGCACAAATAAGTTCTAACCTTTTTTCTTTTGAAACTTATTTTGATCTAATATCACTGTATGTTTCCAGAAGTTTGAAAAAGAAAAATGTTAAAAGTGGCATTTACTGTGCTGTAGTATAGATAATTTCATATAACTCCTTTGTTGTTTTCACCAAAATAATAAAAACATTTGAAACAAAAAAAAAAAAAGATGCTGTCTTTTGCGCTCTGCTTATGAAGAGGAAGTTGATTGTTTCCTTGGAACGTAAAATGAAAGTTCTGAGGTTTTTTTTATGTGGAAAAGTGTGACACATATTACGATGTTTCAACAGTTACTCCATTAACAATGAGTCACTCTAAGGGTTTGTATTCTTGCATCGAAATTTATGAATGAAATTAGCCCATTTATGCGCAAGAAACAAAACTCAGAGCATCATTCAGCTTTATTTGTCTTTTCTTTCAATTCCCAGGGAGAACTAGGTTTTGGATCTATGAATGCAAACTCAGCTGGTTTAAGACTATAAATAGGACAGATTAAGGGGCCTATGCAGATAGCAGCGAATTTAAAAATTGGCGACGGTAATAAAAAGTAGCTTTTTTGGAGAGTTTTATTCTCCATATGCAGAAATGTGCGAAATCTGCAATTTATAGCATGAATGCGTGTGGCGAGTTTAAAATGGAGAGATGCGCGATGCTGAAATGTGTAAAAAAAAAATCGCGCATTTTTTTTCCCTTTCCTATAGCCGCCGAGCTCCAGCTTCTTGCCAACTTTTGTTGGCTGAGCAAATTGTCGAAAATCGCGCCATTTTATTGGCGCGAACAGCCGCTAGTTGCCGTTCGCGCCTTTCTGCATTAGGATATTTTTAAAACTGGCGAGATGTAGGTTCTCGCCAGCCGCGCGGCGAGATTTACAAATAGAAAAAAAAAATGGCGCGTTTTTCGTAACTCGACATTTTCGTCTGTTTTCTGCGCGAATTTCTCAAAAAAATGGCGAGATTTACTTTAGCGCTGCTCTCTGCATAGGCCCCTAAGTGTTCGTAAAAGTCGTAGAAACCGCAGCACATATTATGCTGGGATACTGCACCATGATGGTAATCTGCAGATAGGGGATGTGAATAATTGAATTTAATGTTAATGTGTATACTGTAACCCTGTGTTATACTCTGTAGTTATTTTAAAACATCTTCACTGCAACGGCAGTACACAAGTATATTATGAAGAAAAGTCATACTCTGCAGACTCCTCTTGTAGGGAAGGGGTTAAAGGCAGCCCCCCTACATTAAAAGGTGTATCAAACTCTGTGCCACCTACGCCACTTTTTCGCCTTGTACTAGTGTCAGAAAAATAGGACAGGTCTGGCTATCAATCCATGTCATATATTAGAAATTCTCTTACATCTGTCGCTAACACCAACAGACAAACATGCAATGAGTCAAAACTTTTTATTTTAATTATTATTATTGATACATCACCCCTGTTTGGTTAACAGCTACAGACATCCTTGTCTTGTTGGGTGATTATTTTCATGATTCTTTAGCCATTATTATTTAAAATGCTATATCGCTGACACCGCTACTAGCACATGAAAAGCCCTGTTGACTTCAGTAGTGCTGAATCGGCACTATCGCACTTCGTACAGTAAGGCCATTTTAATAGAGAACTGCAGAAGTGGCAGACAATAGAATTAGTAATGACCCTTCCCTTTGACTGTTGACGTTACTGGCAAGTTTTGTGAACAACTTTAACTGCATTGCTGCTATAGGGGCATTGCAAAGCAATGTGATGCTGGTCACTCTGGAGGCTCAGGCGTTAGCCCCTTTACATTTTGCTAATGGGACTACAAAACATTTTTTGCCCTTTCTTGGGCAGACATTCAACGAGTGAATGCTGCCACTACCTTGCCCTTACTAACGCATGTGCAAATATAGCCAATGTTATTGCCTTCATTAACGGAGATTCACACAGCTAATTGCATGCCAAAACAACATCAGTTAGGTTCCTGATGAGCATAGCTTAACAGTATGTTAAGATGGATGGTTGCGCACCATATCTACTAACGCACATATGCATTAAACCACAGTTCTATACATGTGAAATGTCATTTCTCACATCCTTCATACAGAAGCACATGCTCTTTAGCACCTAATATAACTCATGTGCTCTGACCCACGAGCTATGTCACAAACAAGTTCAGATAAAGTATAAATAGACATTCAATAATGACCGTTACTCACATCCCATGCCTAAGCTAGGTAAGCAAGATGCTCCAGCCAGCAGATAGTGGTCCTCTTGAGCCCCATCTTTACAGACTGATTGAGGTAATTTAAACCTGACAGGTGGTCAGTCTGCCCACTCTGGTAGACACTTCTGACCTGCAGCAGGAGGAAGTTGGTAAGTGATGGTGACGGTGGGGTTAGCCAGCCATCATAATAAAGGTGAAGTTCGGCTGATTACCCCTAAAAACAAACTTATCAGCACTATAATCCAGGTATATAAACAAAGAATACAGCTCACTAAAGTAATCGTGTTGATGTGATGTGGGTGTGCCCTATAGCCTAGTGTGGCGGTGGGTGCAAATGATGAGCTGATAATTACAATAACTCACAACAGCTGGGAAGCGAGAGCATATTAGTACCTACGCTTACCAACTAGAAGCTCATTTTCAAGCGCACTCCTGGGCAATTAAAACTTAACGTTTAATTATTCACACAATAAAATAGGTTCTACATACAGAATATTAATAATAACATACAATGTACTTATATCGGGAGGGAGTGGGGAGATGGAGATGGGCTGAGGTGTATAGCACTGTAGCATATGCCTGAAATAAACCAGCAAAGCTAATTGACACCAAATAAAGCCTATAGATATAGAACAAAGGATCTCTGATTGACAACTGCTATTAGGACTCTAATCACTATACCTCTGTAGGTGTGTTGTGCGGCATGTGGCGTAGCATACCGATCAAACCAACCTGTAATGTTAAGTATAGCACAAAACAGTGTATGCCTAATGGGTGTACTGCCACTTTAACCTCATAAGATATCAATTCTCACTGTTAGCGAAACACAATAACAGGTTGGTGGTACGTGGATTGATTCTACGCCCAATGACGTTGACAAACACAATACACAGGTAAATAAACGGTATAGCTAATAAGGAATATAAAAACCTGGAAGCAACTGATACTAAACACTCTGCTAGTGTGAAATAAGCAGCATTCAAATAATACTGTGGTAAGTGGACATGCCGTCCAAATATAATCAATGCTGTTGATGTTATGTCCCATGCGAAGCAACTACAATCAGACAGTAATATAATTTCCTAGGTAGAAATATGCTATGCCTGGATACGAGCCCCTGAAGAATCTCCGTGTAGGAGGGAAACGCGTAGGGCGTTTGGCGTGGTGACGTCTACTGGGAGGGATCAGTGAGAGAGTGGTATTGTTGGCACATTGTATCTCTGTCTCTGCTACAGACTCGATTTTAACTGCGCTCGTATCCAGGCACAGCAGCTGTCTACCACTCTATGGTTAAGGGTCAAGCCTGTCTCCATGCTGTTTTGTATTTATGTCAGTCAGTCTTATGTTATGCATGCTATGCATTGAGCTGTGTTTATGCTGAAATATACTATCAATACTGACAGCCTGCGGGCAATGTTGCTCAGACATTTAAAAGATAAATGCCTATAAACTTTGAAGCATATTTCTGCCTAGGAAATTATATTACTGTCTGATTGTAGTTGCTTCGCATGGGACATAACATTAACAGCATTGATTATATTTGGACGGCATGTCCACTTACCACAGTATTATTTGAATGCTGCTTATTTCACACTAGCAGAGTGTTTAGTATCAGTTGCTTCCAGGTTTTTATATTCCTTAGTAGCTATACCGTTTATTTACCTGTGTGTTGTGTTTGTCAACGTCATTGGGCGTAGAATCAATCCACGTACCACCAACCTGTTATTGTGTTTCGCTAACAGTGAGAATTGATATCTTATGAGGTTAAAGTGGCAGTACACCCATTAGGCATACACTGTTTTGTGCTATACTTAACAATACAGGTTGGTTTGATCGGTATGCTACGCCACATGCCGCACAACACACCTACAGAGGTATAGTGATTAGAGTCCTAATAGCAGTTGTCAATCAGAGATCCTTTGTTCTATATCTATAGGCTTTATTTGGTGTCAATTAGCTTTGCTGGTTTATTTCAGGCATATGCTATACACCTCAGCCCATCTCCATCTCCCCACTCCCTCCCAATATAAGTACATTGTATGTTACTATAATCCAGGTACACTGTGTTTGTTATATCCCTTAATGTATTTCAATAAATTTCGGACTTCGGGAGCGGGAGTTTAATAGTGGGTATTTGGGTGGAAATGTGATTAAAACATGTGTAAAAGGTTGGCGGATAAAGATACCGGTTGTCCCCCCCATTTTACACGCAGACTGCGTCTGGTCTGAGGGTACGCGTGTGCATGTTATCACCATTGTATTTCTCCTTTAAAGTATTGTATTTCCCACCCGCCATGCTTAGTGTAACATTCATATTCACGAGCCCAGGTTAAAGGAAAAAATATGTACTTTTAAAATGTGTATTCATCTCTATACAGACAGTCCTGGTAATTCGATAAGCAGATGTTGGATCAAAGAGGAGGATGGAAGTCGAGAGGTGTCGGGCCGTTTGGTGAGCGGGCGAGGGCGGAGTACCAGGTCTGGTGACAAAGACTCTCCGCAGGGGAGACTCTTTGTTCTCCCAGACTTGGTGGATACTACCCAGCGGGAGGCATTTGGCTGGCAAGGGGGAGCCGTTGCCGGTTGGCATGGTTCCCCTTGGCCAGTTCGAATTTCTTGCTTGCCGGCATCCTGAACCCCTTGACAGATCTCCTCCTCTGACGCGTTCAGCCAGTCAAGCCCCCAGCTCGTGATTGACTGTTGCAGTTTCAATCCGATCTCTGATTGGCCGCCAGCCCCCTTTCCATGTTGAACATAGGACACTGAGGTCTTTGTAAGGGGACTGCCCGATCAGAGAACCAGACGATCTTGGGTTTTGTCTGGTGAAGCGCTGGCAGGCGCAAATTACGCTAGCAAATTACTCTGCACAGAGTTTCCAGAGAAGCCTAGCTGAGGACAAGTTCTCAGATCGCGGCCAAGTTCTAACTTTCCTCGAAGACGCGGTCAGCGGGGAAAGCCAGGTATCTTTCCCCAGGAAAGAGTTCTGTGGTGTTCCTGGACGTGGAGCGGACAGGGTAAGCCTTCTGAAGCAGGCGCCATGCACCTAGTGAGGCTAGAGACTCCCTCCAGACCCCCAGTTTTGTGTATTACCTGTATTTTGTGTTTCATTGTGTGTCTGCTGGTTTTACCAGAATAAACCCCATTTTACTCCACTGCCTGGTCCTGCCTAGTGAATTGATCCCGGAAGGTAGTTGAAAGTACTAGGATCTACAGAAATCCAGTGATATCTTTTACCTCTAATCTCTGGGTTTCCCTTAAATCCAGGTTCCATTTAACTGGCCTCCCCTCACTCATGCAACCTCTGTTTACGGACCCCTCCTTTCCTTTTTATATAGATAACCAACAATCCAAAAAGGACTCCTAAGAGTCAACGATATCCTTATTCATGGGAAGGTCCCCTCCTTTGAGTCATTACAAACTAGTCATCATATTCCCTTCTCTGAATTTTTTTAGATTTCTCCAGATCAGACACTTTAACCAGTCTATCTACAAGGCAAATAGATCCCACAATCTAACTTTGTACGAGGATTGGTGGTTTCAAAGGGTATTATCTCCGCGCTATACCATAACCTGACTCCCATTAAAAGCAACCAAACTCCTGATAAATATATGATCTCCTCGGAGAAGGATTTAAATACCAATTTAGATCTGGATATAAATTGATAGGTTTTCTATACATCTTGACACTTGGGTTTGAGCGCTATCCCGCCATCATCTATTATATGGAAAGATATATGGGAGGCCGCCTCCAAAAATTCATTGTGTGTTGTGATCAAGGAGAATATCTACAAACTAATATTCAGATAGTACATGACCCCTACTAGGTTACACTCTTTTTCCCCAGGTGTCTCCCCTTTATGTTTGCGTAATTGTGGTGAAATGGGGAATATACTACACATATTTTGATCATGCCCCAAAATCCAACCACTATGGATGGAAGTGTTCACCCTAGTATATAGGATCCTGGGGATCACTGTTCCCCATGATCCATTATATATATTGCTTTTGAAACCAATGGACAAGCAAAATAAAAAAGAAGCCAAAATTATTTCCCAAATTTTAAATACCACTAGGTGCACAATCGCCAACAATAGGAAACAATCTGCCCCTCCATCTCTAAACCAAACAAACAACAAAATCTGCCATATAGTTTATATGAAAAACTCTCAGCTTACCTGCATGGGTCTACCTCACAATTCTCAGTGATTTGGGCCCCTTGGTTCCAACATGTGGGTATATCTCCATATTTAGATTAAATATTCTGAACGTTGTGATTTATGCTGTATTTAAACTGATGTTCACTATATTGTATATGTTCATATGCTGTATTCTTCCCTTTCCCCCTAATTCCTTCCAATTGTGATTTTACCAGATTCTATGTATCAATGTAACCCCCCGCCCGCCCCTTTTCTTTTGTATGTAACCCCTTCCCTAAATTCTGAAAAAAGATTAATAAAAACTTAAGTAACAAAAAAAAGTCCTGGTCTACCGTGACAGTGATACAGGCATACCCCACATTAACGTACGCAATGGGACCGGAGCATGTATGTAAAGCGAAAATGTACTTAAAGTGACGCACTACCTTTTCCCACTTATCGATGCATGTACTGTACTGCAATCGTTATATACGTGCATAACTGATGTAAATAACGCATTTGTAACAGGCTCTATAGTCTCCCTGCTTGCGCACAGCTTTGGTACAGGTAGGGAGCCGGTATTGCTGTTCAGGACGTGATGACATGCGCATGCGTGAGCTGCCATTTGCCTATTGGGCGATATGTACTTACTCGCGAGTGTACTTAAAGTGAGTGTACTTAAAGCGGGGTATGCCTGTATTTAAATAATTATGACTAACATGAAAAAATCTTTATGTCCAAATGATTCCCCACACATGTAAAACACCTAACTCCATAACTCAACAATGTTAAAATGAAATGTACATAAGAAATGAAACATTAACTGTGCCTTTAACACGCATAAGTATAAGAATCATTCTCTTGCTATAGTATGTTTTCATAATATCTATAGTAATTGATATTTTTAAACAAAGGTTCTATGGTCACTTCAGTGATTTGATTAATATTTTAGTTGACATCACTGTACTGTATGTAGCATTTGGCATATAGTATTGATTGGTATTCACTACAGTGTTGTAGACCACATATCTGTCGATGTATGAACTATTAACAGTTAGACATGTTCCCCAAAAAATGTATTACCTGCACATTTTACAATGCAGGAATACTAGCACAAATTACTGGAACGTTCTACCAGTCCTCCGGTCACCTTTATAGAATTGGCACATAGAATTGACACAGAAGGCATGTTAAACCTTAGTCCCATTTATTTGAATGGGAATATAGTTGTGCTGAAACTTTAACACTTTTGAGGATCTTGCCCTTATTTTTATATTTATTCTGGCACAGGTGTGTAATCATACCTACAGTATTTGTGTTCCGTATATAAATTGGCCCATCTCACTGACACCCAGATCAACCACCAGCCTCAGAGGGAGAAGAGTCCCAGCATGATACTGGTTAGTGCGAGCAGGAGGAGTTTTTCATTTTAAATTTAAAGGGGTGGATCCCAGGGCTGCCGAAAGCTTGGGACAATTGTTCCAGGCCCGGCAGCGGCGGGGGCTTGGCCGGCACTGGAAGTTGGGCTCGGCCTCCAACGTCTGCGTCTGGATGACGAGCATCTGTTTGCTGCCAGGCCCCAGCTCTCCCCAGCTGTTGGGCCTTCCCTCCTAATCCTTCCGCCCCCACTGCTCGGCACCGGAAGTTGGACCCAACTTCCACATCCATCAACATAGGACCAGAGGCCTCCCTCCCCAAGGTAACATTATTGTGGATGTGCGTGTGTTGAGTGTGTTTGTGTTATTAGTGTGATGGAAGTGGAAAATTAAGAATGAGAGAAGGGGGGATTGCGTGTGAGAGGAGAGTGAGATTGAGTGAGGGGAGATTGAGTGAGAGAAGTGGGGCATTGAGTGAGAGGGTGGGGCATTGAGTTTGAGAGGAGGGGTGAGAGAGCGAGAGGAGGAGGAGGAGGGAGAGAGGAGATGTGGGTGAGGGGGGTAAGAGATGGAGAGGGGAGTAAAAGAGAGGGAGGAAGCGAGAGAGGTAAGAGTAAGAGAGGGGGAGAGTGATAGAGATGGGGATAGAGAGGAGGGCTACAGATGGGGCAGGGTGATAGTGAGAAGAAGGAAGAGTGAGAAGGAAGAGTAAGAGAGGGGAGAGTGATAGAGATAGAGGAAAGAAAGGAGTGGGAGGAGGAAGAGTGAGAGGGGGAGAATGATAGAGATGGGGAAAGATAGGGTTAGAATGAGAGAGCGGGAAGAGTAAGAGACAGGGGGACAGTAAGTGGGGGGAAGGAATGAGAAGGGGAGTGTAAGAAGGGGGGAAATAGAGGGTGGTGAGAGATTGGGGAAGTGTGTGTGATGGGTGGGTGCTCGCTAGGTCACCAACATGGGGGTCCCTGTGCAAACTTGAGTCCTGGGCAGTGGCGTAGCTGGACATGTGCAGGCACCCAGGCAAAACATTATCAGGGCCCCATTATTAGTGAACGTATTCCATAGATTCAGGAGAAAAATTTGCCTTGATTTAAATTGGAGGATATATTTCCTCATCATCTCTGCACATCATCTCTCCTCAGCTCTCTCCCCTCCTCCTCTCCATCTCTCATCATCCCTTCTTATCATCTCTCCTCATCATCCCTCCCACTCTTCCAGTTCTCTCCCCCTCCTCTATGCCTACCTGTGGAACAGGGTGGTAATAGAGGCAGGTGAGTTGGAGATGATGGTACCCAGCGGTGGGCAGCCTGAGTGAAGCAGAGGAGTTAGGAGTTGCATGGAGGCAGAGGAGGACGGCCAGGAGGAGCGCAATGTAGCAGCATAGAGACCGGAAGTAAGAAAGCCTTCTGGGTCGGACCGCTGGGGAGCGCTCCTCCCTGGCTGTCCCACTCTGCCACCATGCAACTCCTAACTCCTCTGGAGGCTGCTCCTCTGCTTCACTCTGGTAGCCCACCAACGTCGTGTACCATCATCTCCCCGTCTGCCTCTATCTGGGGGAGAAGAGAGAGGGATAGTCAGTAGGGCCACGAAAAAGGGTTGGGGTTTTTTTGGGGGGGGCTCGTTACGGCAGAAAACAGCGCTTAGCGCGTCGTCACTGAGCTTCCAAGATCCCCGTAAGCATTTAATGAGACGTTAACTGAACATCTCGTTAAGTCACTAACAGAGCTTTGTGGTTCTGCCCGGGAGCGCTGCGTTAACAGGTGCAATCAGGTTAGTTACAACTGTGTGACAGGGGAAAAAAAAAAGGTTTCAAGGTCTGGATGGGAGTTAGCACGTTAATCAGAAGTGATACGTGCAAACTGTGCCCGCTGAGATGAGTCAGCGAATCAGCGAATTGATGGTGGGAATGTGTGATTTGTGAGAAATTTGTAGTCCTTTAAAGTCCGGTGAAGCGTTTCACCAGAAATCGAATTAAACTGTAATATTACCCAAACTATCTGTTTTCTCCGAATTACTGTTGCCCAAATAAATCTCACTGAGTCGTTTGAAGATTTTAATATTCACAGACATTTAGGGCCATGTTTACTAAGCGGTGCTCCTCCATTAGACCCCTTCTGGCTCTGTAAGACACATTGTCTATTGGAGTGAAAAGGCCATCATTTGGCTTAACATCACTAAGTAAATATGACCCCAAATTTCATGAATATTGTCGTCTATTTCTACATATGATGGTGTATATTGTTTTTGGACAGGTTAAATAAGATTATTAGCTAATTCACTCATTTATGTTTAGCAATATAGATAGAAAAGAGCAGCTTTAATAATCATTTTATTATACCTTTATGGTATTCATACATAGCCTCTGTAAAGTGCAAGTTAATCATAAGTATCATTAACAAACGTATATTCATATTTCATATATTGAAAGTAATTTAGTGCATAAGATGGACCACAATATTTATACTCAGCTTTGTTCATTTATATAGTTTATGTAGATATAATATATTGACAAAATACTTGGCACAAATCTAGAAATCAGCCTTTGGTGATATATACTAATGTAGTCAAATATATACTATGACCTTTAAACAGTAAAGTAATAGTAAGGTAAGTACTTCTTACTTGTATATATATATATATATATATATATATATATATATATATATATATATATATATATATGGGGCACAACTACTTTTGACGAGACTGTCAATGTTTTATTTTGTTACAATGATGTAAGAAATCTTAGCTGAAAGTTAACACTTTACTTATATAGTTTCCCATTTTAAGACATATACCTTATTTCTCAATAACCCCTCTGTGGTTTCCAAACAAACAGCCCCTGCCCCTTCTCCCCCCTCACATTCTTTATGATTTACTTGTAGTAAAAATGGAATTAACACAAAATACCCACAAAATAAGTGGATTTTCCCCAAGCCAGGATTGGGGAAATATCCCATCTCAATAAATATAAGATGAAGGGCCATTCTAATCATTCACTTCATTGGAGCTCACCGCCAAGGCTTACTGTATTCATTTAACAAGACAAAAGAAGATTACAGCACTAAGAAATGGATATTACAAGTAAGTAAAGCAATACAAGGGCAATTCAATAGCACATCATAGCAGCAGCTCAAAACTTCAGACTCCTTGTGATGTAATTAACAGTGTGGCACTACTCAAAACTTTATAGTGTAACAGGTTTGGTTACCAATTACCATCAGATAGTACTTTTTAATAGGGTATTTAGTCTCTAGTGTCACCATGCCCCTATTGTCAGACTGTCCCCATTTGCCACCCTGTCCCTAAAAAAAAGTGACAGACATTCTTCTTTGCAATACAAGGGATAGAAGAAGAAAAAGTATTAGTGGTGGGCATAAAGAAGGAATAGTGAAAGACACATTATTATTGAGCAAAATAAACAATTCAATGCCATTTTAATCATATATGTATTGATTTGTTAATGTATATGTATATATATATATATACATACAGATATATGTTTTGTGTGTGTTTGTGTATATGTATGTATATATATATATATATATATACAGTATATACACACACATACATACACATGCATAATCTAAACATATAATATTATACAGTGTAGAACGAAAGTATCAATGATCTCCTTCTTCCCCTTGTGTGATGTGACTTGTTGCTTGTTGCAGGCTCCCCCCGCTCGGCTCAGCTCCTGCCCAGGGTGCTAGTCCTCCTCCTGGCCGCCGGGCCCCTGTGCTGGGTGCACTCAGCCCCGGCACCCCCCCACGACCTCATCTCCTCAGGAGAGGAGCTGGGGGATGACAGCTCCAGCTCCAGTCCCGCCATCTCCAACTCCGAGTCTCTGGCGAAGCTCATCCAGGGCGAGGCTGCTAAGCTGCGGGAGGAGGTGAGTGTCTCAGTGAGGGGAGTGAGGGGAGTGAGGGGAGTGAGGGGAGTGAGGGGCCGCCTGGCAGCCGGGGGCCGGGCACAGCGCTGTGCGGTGATATCAGCGCGCTGCCTGTCTCTTACACCGCAGTGAACCGGCGCACATAAACCTGTTTGAAACCAGTGGGGTTGTTACTATTCGCTGCAGTAAGCAGAGCCCGCTCCTCTACCCCCACTCCCTGCTGGGTCTCCCTTTTTATTTTATAGGGGGGGGGGGGAGGAGGGGGGTCTCACAGGTTAATGTTGGACCTACAATTTTTATTTAAGTGAAACCAATAGTGTTTTACCTACTAATACGATTTCATGTAGTGGTCTGGCTTGTAATGACCGGGGGTCACGCAGTTGATTCGCGTTTTTGTTATTGTTTGCAATAATCATATATGGTCTGACAATGTCATTATATGGGGTGATTTCCTATTTAATCATATAATGGTCATTACTCTTTACCTTGCTCGGATCTGATATATTAGGGTGTCCTTTCTTCCAATCACCATATCTATGATGATCTTCTGTTTGGGTTAATGGGGTCCCTTGTTTCCTAAAGTGATCTTATGGTGGGTGCTCCTGTGTCTTGCAAAGACTAGCTGAAAAGTAATGCTGTTACTCCTTCTGTGAGCAAAATGTATCTAGGGGACACAGCTTGTAATATTGGGGGATTCTGCATACAAATGATCGCGATGACAGTGTTTCCCTATTGTAAAGAAATAGAATAATAGGGGAAACAGTAAATGTGCTTAGTTGTTCAGGACTCCCCAGCTCCCCTGGGACTGAGCAGAGGGACATTTGAATATTTGCAGTTTACTGGCAGAAAGATGTGTCAAGAGCTGTATGGGAAAAGCAGCAAAAACTTCTTAGGGACCAGAACATCATTTCTGAAGTTAGGTCAGATGACAGTATCTGGGGAAAGACAGACAGGGGGGATAGGGGGGGGGGGGGAGAGTTGCAGACTATACTACTATGGACTGCCATTTCTGACATTACCAGGCTTGCTACATTTGTAGTTGTTAGAGTAATAACTTGGAAGTGTTCCCAGTACTGTGGGTTACATCATTTTCCCCATGTCTACACAACAGCAGAAATACATTTAGTTTGGGAAAACGTATGTAACTAATTCATATTAGCAACTATGTGCTATATGGCTTTGCCATACAGTACTTGGACAATTAGATTTACGTCTCGAATATGTTTCCTAGAAATATATATTTTAAATGATATAATACGTTTAAATGTTAAACTGGCAGTTATCAAAATACTGTAAAGTAATATCCAGGTACTGAAATGACCGACGTGTAGATTTTGTGCTATTCAATGTTCCGTAAAGCTGCTGATTCTGGGAATTAGTGAGAACCTTCCAAAAAGCGAGACTCACTCCGAATGAATGAGCTTGATAGACCTGTATTAAACCGAATAACGCCATTTGGAAACAATCAACAGGCCATTATTGGTATTGTTAAACACTTACATTAGTAAATTGCCTTCCAATGTTTTTTTATTTGGCTACAAATCTGCATTTCTTAGTAGAGCTGCTTCCCTTGCTAAAGGAAAATAGTGAAGCTGGAGTTACTGGAGTATTAATATTTCTATTATTATTAGTAGTATGCATGTGTAATGGTAGTTCTACTGTATGTATGTGGAACCAGCATATTCCCAGTTAACTATTTATGGGAGAAGAATGACATTGACATAACATAATAGGATATGACATAGTAATACAAGTAACAAGGCTTCTTCTAGAAGTACAGTACCACGATTCATTACTTTTTTCCCCTTCCTCCCTAAATGTATAATCTGAGAAAAGAAAGAGAAACAATTTGCAAGGGTGGTGAAATGAAAATGAAACCACTGTGAGCAGACCGCAGAAACACGCCAGCCATTTTTCCAATATAAATAATTATTTATTTTCCTAATAAATCCCACAGCTGTACTGAGCACACTGTACGTGGATAGGTTTGGGGAAGTAGCAGCACTTGTAATGGACATCCTTTAAATCCCTAAACTAGTGGTATACTAGAAACCTTCAATGCTTCTCTAAATATATTGTATGGCCACCTGATTTAAATTCCTCACAAAAATGTGTTTAAATGTATTTGAATGACGTACTGTGCTGTTGAAATGATTCAGACTGAGATTATATTTTTTCTACTAGCACAATTTACCAGCAGAAAGGGTAGGGAAAGCAGAAACTAATTGCTAGAGTCTGACTAAAAGCAGCCATCATATACTGTACATCAGATTATGGGACCTGCTGGAATTTTAACACCTTCGGTGCCCGGGAAGGTTTGCTAACCATCTAGGAACAGAGGATTTTAACCCATTCACTGTCGGAGGTGCTGGCAGCGCATTGCTCAGATTTGCTACACATCTGGTAGTGAAAGGAATTCCATCTCTCATCAGATAGATAGAAAAGTGCAATTATGTTCAACATTGCATCATATCATGGCATGAAGAGTGCAATCATATTCAACATTGCGTCATATCAGGGCATGTTCATTTTTGGGTGCTGCTCTCAAACTGGTAATTAAACTTTTTAAAGTGCAAGCATACTTAATGTGTGTGTTGTTTTGACCCCATAGCTTTGCAGTAAGCACGGTGTCTGTGATAACAGTATGGAGCTTCTGATGCGAAACCATCTGAGACTCCCAACAATCGTCCCTGAGGACGGGTGCTTCCTCTCTGGATTCAGAAAGGTAAATAATTCATTGGAGGGGGGAATTATGTATATTCAAGTGGACGTATATGTGCTTTGCAAGTCTAAGTTTAGGATTTAACACGGATGTCTCATTTCAGGAAAAATGCCTGCATAAGATCCACCATGATCTTGTGGAATTTCAGACCTACTTCTTGTACCTGGAGGAAACCTTCACAAGTGAGAAGAACCTGGTGGAGTCAATAAGATACAGTGCGAGAAGTCTAGCAGGAACCGTGAAGATGATGGTGGGTTTTATTTCTTAACTTGGAGAACATGTTTTACTCACCCACCTTTTCCTTTTGTGTAGTGCTAGAAGCTAGCATTATCATGTCATTTATAAGGGAGTCTCAGCTAGTAAACCATTGGTTGTTTACTTTGCTACTCGCAGGTTTATTGTTTTTCTACAGAGGTAACTTGGTTATCTAGATTTTATCAAAGAAACATTAGCAGAAGGAAACCTGAGTAAGCAAACAGCTACACATTTCATTGCAGTACAGCTTTAAGTGGGAAACCCCATATATCGATATCTCTAAACTTGCATTACATTTGAGGCACACTCAAAGCCTTCTTTAAACATGGCATGCATTTATTGGCAGTGTTTTAGGGGGATTTTAAGCTTTGTTTTTTTGTATTTGCTGCATCACGAAAGATATCTTTCAGGGACAGAACAAATGTCTGTTGTTGTAGCATTTACATTTAAACGCTTTTGTTTCAGATGAAAAGACCTAATGCTCTGAGTGACCACAGGCAAACACAGAAGGTTTCCCTGGCTGATTTACAGTCTGAAGACCTTTGGATACAGAAAGTGACGAGCCGCCTGATCCTGCACTCTTTTATAGACTTCATGCAGAAAACTGCCAGAGCTGTACGATTTGTTGGTACTTTCCATGTTTCAAAACAAGAGTGATGTATGAAAGTGTAGGCTCTATTGTACTACTGTGTAGTATATAACATTTGTTCTATTTTCAGAACATTAAGTAGGATTGACACAGTCATATATTTATTATTTCTGAGTTATTTATTAATATGGTATCGTGTAGGAATAAATATACGTGTGTGTGTGTGTGTGTGTTTGTATATCTGTATAAACACGTACATTTATTCATATACTGTATACACACATAACTAGTAACTTAATAATTTATTATAATTTTAGTTATTTAAATTATGGGAAGTGTTTTTATTTTAGAACATTCGAAGTGTTTAGTAACACATTTATTTTGTGTGGAACGAAGACTGTTCATTTTAAAGTACCAATGTTACACTATAACTTGTAAATACTTTCAGCAGTGCTTACATGTCTATTTATTTTAATTTAAATTAACAGTGTTGTATTAAAACGTACCCGTATATCTTTTGAGGATCAACAGAGCATAAATTATAATTCACATTGTAAAAATTCGTTCCACGGGTAATGTTAGTATTAATATCACTCAAATTGCATATTGACTTTCATGAGATAAGTGGAATATCAGTTATCAAATTAAATAAAATATAGATATATAATATTTATTATTGACCAAGAGGTGCATGAAACCACCGATTACCGTCATTATTTGAACCCTGCGACTACAAACAAATGGAAAAACTAGGCTGGTTGAAAATGGAAATGAATGAGCCTTTTTTAATAAATAATATTTTGTATTACGTTTGGTCAGATAGCTGACTATAATACAGCTTCACAAACCCTCGCACATCTGCACAGCAGAAGGTGGGGAAATATTTTCACTCTTCCAAGACTGTGTCGGAGTAGAGATGGGCAACATTTTTTGCAAATTTAGATCCGCAGCGGATTGGCCGGTTCCTTTGGTCCGCGGATTTCAGCGGATCAATGTTAAAAAGGGCGACTCGCGTTTTGCGGATTTTTTTATTATTATTACCAATACACTCTGCGGATTCCACAATCCAGGGACGGATTTGTAGAATCCAATGCACGGATTCAGCAATCCGTTGGCGGATTCTCAAGAATCCGCCAACAGACTGCTGAATCCACGGATTGGATTCCACAAATCCGTCCACGGGTTGCATGCAATGGCGGATTTTGGTGAATCCGCACAGATTGAAACCGCCCAAATCCGTTTGCAGATTTTACTCCGGGAAACAGATTTTGGGGGATAACATAAGCGAAAATCCGGGAAATGGATTCGCCCATCTCTATTCTGACGTTGCTTTTGCTAAGGTTCAAAAAAGCCAAATCAGGCAGAAAAATATATATATATTTTAATTCTGATATTGCTGTCAATGACTTTTTATCCTTTAATTATTGATGTATTGCTTGTAAGACTATTCTTGTAAGAAGTTTTGACAATTAATTGCACTGTAAAGTATTACGGGTCGTCCACCTAGAGAGATATATATATATATATATATATATATATATATATATATATATATATATATATATATATATATATATATATATGTGTGTGTTTTTTTGGATAAAAACAATGTATAGTTTACAAGGCAGCTGCTGAAGGTGTTTACAAAGCTGCTTAGTTTTCAAGTGGTTAATTCTCTATTGTACTCCAATTGCTGGAGCGCACTTATCCTACATGTGATATGAAGGTTTTATAAACTTTCTTTACAGGTATCCTGTGCAGCTATCAATAAGTACATTAAGCTACTACCCAGAACTTTGTTACTTGTTTCAATTGTTTTATTTATTAGTCATATTGTTTTTTCAAATAAAATGTTTCTATTTATAAAACACACATAGCTTGGGCATTTGTTTTTTTAAATATTTATGCATATTTGTATTGTATGTCTTTATTTATATAGCGCCATTAATGTACATAGCACTTCACAGTAGTAATACACGACAATCATAAATAACAAATAATATAAATTAACAGATCACGGGAATAAGCGCTTCAGGCATAAAAGTAACATATATCAAGAGGAGTCACTGCTCCGAGGAGCTTACAATCTAATTCGTAGTTAGGAAGAATGTACTGAGACAGTGGCAGGGCATTCTGGTAAGTGCGTCTGCAGGGGGCCAAGCGTTATGTATCATGTGTATAGTATTAGCCACGGTGCTACTCATGCTTCCTTAAGCAAGTGTGTATTAAGGTGGGTCTTAAGGGTGGATAGAGAGGGTGCTGGTCAGGTATTGAGGGGAAGGGCATTCAAGAGGTGTGGGGCAGTCAGTGAGAGAGTTTTAAGGTGGGAGAGGACTTTAGATATAAAGGGGGTAGAGAGGTGGCATCCTTGAGAAGAACGCAAGAGTCAGGATGGTGTATAGCGAGAAATTAGGGCTGAGATGTAAGGAGGAGCAGAAGTGTAAAGCTTTAAAAGTGAGGAGGAGAATTGAGTGCAAGATTTGAAAAGAAGACAGGAGAGGGATTTCAGCAGGGGAAACGCTGAGACAGATTTAGGAAAGAGTAGAGTGATTCTGGCAGCAGCGTTTAGGATAAATTGTAGGGGAGACAGGTGAGAGGCAGGAAGGCCGGCCAGCAGGAGGTTACAGTAATCAAGACGGGAGAGAATGAGGGCCTGAGTCAGCGTTTTATATTTGAAACGGTTATACTGCACTCGTAATTTTAAATAGGGTTCACAAACTATTCCTTGTAAATGACTACTACAGAGGACTAGCGTAATCAGTGGTATACTCCCTGTCTGCATTATTGTATCTGGATTATATCTATAAAGAAACATCTCATGGATTAGCATTCAGCGTTTGGTAGTGATAAAAAGGTCACGGATAATAAAAAAGATTTGCAAAAAGTGAGGTTTTGTGTTTTTCACTTCTCTAAACTAATCCTCATATTCAAAGTATATAAAGTTGTACAGTTTGAGGAGAAGAAGTGGATAATCCGGGCACTTAAAATCTCCCCAACAAAATACAGCAAGGATATTTCTTCAAAAAATTAATTTATTGCTATATAAAACATTATTGATTTACATCTCCGCTCCTCCACGTGGCTCTGTACATGAATCAAATACAATTCACAATTAAAAACATAAAGATATATCTCAATCTAGATTAGGTCTGTTAAGTACATAGAAAGAAATATATATTAGTACACAAAGCACCACGTTATGCCAATCATTATGCTCATACAGTTGTATAATTGATATGGAGTTATTAAATCTATTTACACACAAAACCCAGGTCCCAAAAGTTGACAACAAATTCCATGACATTTTCAAAGAAATATGGACTCAAGTGTTCTGTGTTTTTTAAAGAGCATGCATCCCCATGAATCCTTGACAGGACATGGGTGAGTAACCCCCAGACGTCAAGTGGTGCAACTTTCTATTAGTTATATTTCCAAGAGTATTATTGCACAAGTGCTTCTCCGCTGTAGATACTCAGTGCATATATGTCACGGTTGTGCTCGCCACAAATCGGGGTCGGACCGCGGGGCTGAGGTTGGGTTGTGAAATCACCGACCTTAGACCGCGCAGACAGGTCCGGAGTGCGCAGTTCATAGTCAAACAGGCCGGGTTCAGGATTGGAGAGAACAGCGTAGTCGTTGGACAAGCCAGAGCTTAGGGATTCTAACTTAGAAAGTCGAAGCAGAAGGGGTTCCTTCTCTGACATGGGGAGCACGCAGAGCTGCCTATCAGGGGTTAAAGCAGAAAAAACCTCAAGGGCAGGAGTTAGGGATTCTGGGTTAGAAAGTGAGGGTTGAAGGGGTTCATTCTCAGACACTAGGGCCGTAGCTTTGGAAATACAAGAATACTCCACGGGAACCTCACAGACCTGACTGGCAGGGGTTAACGCAGACATATCCTTGGGGTTTGAGCAATGGGAGGTGCAATCAGGGCTAGAAATCGTGGCAGCTTCTACCTTGGGGGGCAGTGATGGTGGGGTGGTTTGGACATTTTTAAGAGAGGGAGGTGCCCCCACGGGTTTAGCAACAGGACTGACAGAAAAGGGTTTGTGAATAGTTCGTGCGTAGGTGGCTAGGAGAGGTTCACGCTCACTTATGTTCCTGTCAAATTCTAGAAATATTTTAAGGGAGGTGTCCATGGCCTGAACTAGTACCCTAAAATCCCCAGTTTCCAGTCCCGGAGTGGACATAAGAAGGAGCAGTTGGGAGTACTGAACATGTAACATCTTCTTTAACTCTCTACATTCCTGAGATTTAGTCAGTATTTCTTTACGAGTCAGTCTTTCTGCAGGGGTTAACCCTTCGTACATACAAGCAAGATTAGGCGGAGGTAGTTTTCAAACAGATACTGTTCTTCAAACAGGGACTGGTCCTCAGCCTGGGACATAGATTCAGTTACATATTTACCAACCCCCGCCACGGCGCGGTCCGGTTTTGTGGGGCCGAGCATACTGTCACGGTTGTGCTCGCCACAAACCGGGGCCGGACCGCGGGGCTGAGGTTGGGTTGTGAAATCACCGACCTTAGACCGCGCAGACTGGTCCGGAGTGCGCAGTTCACAGTCAAACAGGCCAGGTTCAGGATTGGAGAGAACATCGTAGTCGTTGGACGAGCCAGAGTCGGGGTAGGAGATATCCGGGTAGTCGTAGTCCAAGCAGGGAGTCGGCAACAGGAAATCAAGCTGGTCCTTTTGCTTCAGCGCAATCACTGCAGGTCGGTAACGGGGTTTGCACGAGTGGCGTCCACGGCCCATGGCGCCAGTCTAGGAGAGGGAAGACTGACCGGAGTGGGCACACTGCCAGGCAGCACTGATAACCCCGTGCTTCAGCGCAAAGGTACAGGCAGGCCTCTAGAAACCAGGAACTCAGCCTCAGCATAGCAGCAGCAGGCCTGGAGGAAACTGGAACGAGTACAATGAACTAGGACAATAACAGAGAACAGTAACATGAGAACAAGCCTGGGCTTTTGGCAAAACACAGGTAACATCCAAGAAGGATTATGCTCGGCAGAGAAGCATTGTGGGAAATGCAGTATTTAAAGGCCAGCGGGCCAATAGCAGAAGGGGCGTGTGACAGCATTGCTCTAATGACTGAGCCCAGGCTGGGACTGCAGTCATAGATTGCACAGCTGCAGTAGATACCAGGGGGAGTGTTCCAGGACTGCACTGGTCTGCAAGGCAAGGTAAGCAGAAAACTGAGGTGTGGATTCCTTACAATATATCCACAAGTCGAGACTATTCGTTTTGCCATGTTTGAGCTTCCCAATTTCTATGGCTCTATACATCTATTTCTCTGGGGCTCCATGGAACTTATCCCCTTTCCAGTTAGATGTAATCACTATCCTTGTTGGACAAATTCTGTGGGCTCGTCAAGGCGCTTTAACTTGGCCTTTTTGCGCTTGAAGCAGATTGCTCATGTTGGTTATATCTAAACTAAAGTCTCCAGTACTTGCGTATTTTGATTTTGTTGAAATATTTCACCAAACGCCTAGACAGACCATACTCTTGTGCTGTAGATTCCTCTCACATGATTGGCGTCTCCTCCAAAACAAAATGGCCAACACATGTTACGGCCCCTCACACTGAGGGCTTCTTCCGGGTTAATTTCCAGTCCTAGCAGTTCCTTGTTCATAGTACCAAACTGGAAGTGCAATCGAAAGCATTACATAAACATACATTTAATATATTTTTATAAATGGTGTCCACCCTTTAAAGAAACATAGCAAGCTTAATTCATGCTTAAGGATTCTAATTGATAAATTCACCTTGATTCATGTTGAAGGATAATGTTATCCCAATTAGAGATGGGCAAAACTGTCAAAATCCATTTCTTGAAATTCCAAGGATCATTATGACAAAATCCGTTCCACACGCTAAAAGCCACATGCAGATTCATGAAAGAGATTTAAAATTTTATTAGCAGTCGCCAGTTGTACAGGTGCGCCGACGAGTATTCTAAAACTTGCCTTAAACTTGCCTTGGAAAATATGGGGCAATCACCAACAAGACACAGGTACATGCTGGGTACATGCTGCAGCATTTCAGTGACATTTCTGAAGACAGACTAATGGTCCATCGAATTAACACAGCAGGGGTCCCTGGCAGTGCGTTCCGTCGCGTGGTCTCGTGACTGTGACGTCACCGCGATCTCGCGGGATCTCGGCTTGTGACTCTGACCGGCTCTGGCTTCGTCTCACGTAGTACAGTCTCTCCTGGGCAATCTCTCACTGTGTTAACACTTGCCCTTAGGGCACGTGTCACGAAACCACGCGACGGAACGCAGAAGTGACTGTGTGTGGATGCCGGTACAGGGTCTACAGCACAGAGTGTGAGAGACTCTGACTAATTACTCTCAAAGGCACTGTAAGATCTTTCAGCATGTGAGTGTAATACCTAAAGGGTATGTGTTTATTTTTAATCAATTAAACAATTTTACACTATATTGCTCTTTCTCCCTATTTCCCCATATGGGGTGTTTTCCCTGAAATTGGATACATCTGTCCAGGTCCACTCACTACCACTCAGATGATCCTGTTGTTGAACTGATTACTGCATGGGAGAGTCCACTTCCTCTGCTGTATACATCATCCAGCTATGTTCCAGGTCCCAGGAGAGGACAGAAGGCTTATATAGATTTACTATCTTGTAAGTGCACATCTTACCATCCTTTAATATTCGTGGTTTTGGCATACTACCCTATGATATCTCTCCCCCTCCACCCCACCTCCCTCTCTTTTTTTACATGATTTGCACCTAGGTCATTCTTTGGACATATATATTACAACAAGACAAACTGCCTGCAACAGACTTATACATTGTGGGCTTAGGTATGTCTGGGATGTTTTGCTCTTCTCACCTGGTCCCTTAGGGGAAGTAACTAATGACTAGGCAGAACTCATTCTGGTGTGCTTTTTGAGCCATGCAGGCACTCTTCCATCTCTGCACAGCTGCAGGCTAGATGGCATTATAATCAGTGTGCTATTTAAATCCTTGGTAGCATGCATTATTTTAAGCTCCCTGATGAAGCAAGGGTGAAACATGTGTTGGGGCGTCTGTTTTTCCCTGACTCCCCTGCGGATGGACCCCTCAATTGGAAGATCTTTACCCTTTGGACATTTTACTATCACAGTGTGGCATGGATGGTTTCACGGACTATGGTAACTGATGTGAACTGTTAACTATTGTTGATCCCATACTAATAGTCTCTTTTTGGTACTGTGCCTGGTTTGCCTTGATTATACCAACTGCATTTACGGTGTATGTATATAACATATGCATTTGACATCAGCATGAATTAGGCAATTTGGTGCATGTGTTATCTATGCTTGCTGTGTGGTTTTATATTTACTAGCGGTGAGGCTGGCCTTGTAGGTTCAAGGGGTTATTGTTAACCCCTTGTTCTACATATATTTTGTGCTTATAGGCTACTTTCCTTTGCCTTGGGTATTAGGGGTCCATTAGTATCTTCATAGGGGATTTCCCCTGTCTGATACATATTCTATCACAGGAGGATGTCAGGGTTTGTTTTAATATTTTTGTATTTTATGTTTGATTATTTGTGCTGTTAAATAAATCATAATTTTCTTTGATATTTGTTCTGAGTATACTTGAGTGCTGAGTTGGGACGCTTTTCTTTTTCTTTTCATTGTTATATATATATATATATCCCCTCAAATGTCCATCCAAATAAATTAGGAAGACATCCCTGTGCTTAAAAAAAAAAGGAGCACACCTGACCATAAGATAAGCTAATGGCTATACAAAGTATATTTTAATGAGTCCTTTACCGAAAGGATTTCCATACCAACTATATAGTTTTCATAATAAGCCTAAGGCATCAACCTGATGACTGGAATTGTGTCAGACCCAACAGGACTAAAACCCACAACCACTACTTTTCTAGCCCACAGCTCTAGCAGCTGATGGGTAGTATCATATCCAAAATTTTCGCTGCTTGTTGCACACACGTAGCTAATCTAGCTATTTGTGTATCACACTAGTAACTCAGGTGTGGTTCACAAGGAACATTAAACTGTCATCCAGGAAGCTCATGCTGCTAGAGCTGTGACCAAGAAAAGTAGTTGTTTTGGGGTCTGCTCCTGTTGAGTTTGATACCCTTCCAGTCATTAGGTTGGTGCCTTAGGCTTATTATGAACTTTATATAGTTGGTATGGAAATCCTTTTGGGAAGGCACTCATTTAAATATACTTTGCTATCCATTACATATCTCCCAGTCGGGTACCTCAAGTGTGCTCCTTTTCAGCACTAATTTATTTGAGGGACGACTGCCAATAAAAATAGCGCTCTCTCTCTCTCTCTCATTGTTCTTCGCCTCCATGGATCAAAGGAAGAGGCGGATCCAAATTTGCCCATCTCTAATCCTAATTTCCTACCCTAAGGTCTTTATTGATCAATTCCAGTTCCACACATTGTAAAGTTCTCAAATTTCCCTCATGAAATTCGTTAACACCAGTTTTGTCATTGTTGTTAAAAATATCTCTGTGGTACTCCAAAATTCTGTGTTTAAGTTCTCTCTTGGTTTTTCCCACATATATTTTTGGACAATTGCATTGCAGCATATAAACTACTCCCTTACTTTTGCAGTTGCTAAATTACTGAGTAGTGTACTTTTTAGCTCCATTTGCATCTTGAAAAGTTTTTGGGTTTTGCATGAATTTACACGATTTACAACTTTACACAAGGGAAACTTCCTTTAACTCATGGATCCAACCACATCTTAGAGTGGTCATTCTTGCTGAGAGTAAAATGACTCCTTACGAATAAATCTTTCACATTTCTTGATCTTCTAGTTGTCATTTGGGGTGATGGGCCCATATATTAATTCAATTCTGAATCCTGTAATCCCTTTGGGACCCCTTTAATCAATGGTGGCATGTGATGACAAGATCCCAATAATAGGCTATTTGTCACTGTTGGTTTTCTATAGGAATCTATTACTATCGTATTCCCCACCTTCTTAATCTCAATATCCAAGAATACTACTGAGTTGTACATTTTTAAGTGTGTACATTTTAGATTTAGATTGTTTTTATTTAATCCAGTCACCATGATTTCAAATGTGGTTTTCGTGTCATCCCAGATTTCCAAAATATCATCTATAAATGTAATCCATAATGCCACAAAATCATCCAGGACTCCACCAAAATTTACCTGCTGCTCGCACCAGCCTAGGTGGGGTCCTGCATACGCAGGGGCACACGTGGCACCCATGTCTGTAATTTGAATCTGTAGGTAAAACTTACCATTGAATACAAAATAATTATTGGTTAGGACGAATTTTAACAAATCCGGAATCAATTTGTTATGTGCTCTATAAGCATAAACGCTCAAATCTAAAAACTACTTTGTGGCTTTGAGGCCTTCTTCATGTGAAATAGAGGTGTACAGAGATTTTTCATCTAATGCCGCTATCAGTTCTGTTCCGGCGATTCCCCGGTCTGCAGCTCACTGCAGGAGCAGAGACCGGGGGGGGGGGGCGTGCCGGAGGAGTGACGGGGGCGCGGCCATGACGTCACCCGGCAGGTTTGCCCTCATTGGCTGAACCGCCGGGGGGCGTGCCTAGCCGCTTGACGCGAGTTCCTGCTCTCAATTCTATTGAGAGCAGGAGTAGCTCTCGCGCGAGCGCTGCGGCCCCCCCTCGCAGCGGGCCCGGCGCCATTGCGGGGAGGGCTCTCGTGAGCGCAGCGTCCGCCACAGCGGATGCTGTAGCAGGCAGCGGGGGCAAGGCCTTATTGTCTACAATAAATGTATCTAATCTAATGTAGGCCATGTTACAAATATATGTAAACTATGGAAAATACTGAAACAATCTGCTCCACCTATCACATTGTGTGATAAGAAACAAGAGACGCTGGCCCTAATCTGCCTGGCAACACATGACAAGGATTGGATAAGAACGGATAGAATATTGAGATCGACTGTCAGTCTGAGTCAGGCACAGAGAGAGGGAGTGAGTGGAGAGGCACAAAGAGATACAGCCCAGGTCACAGTGAGAGGGGCTTAATAGAGACAGCCTGACACTCACAGAGGTGAAAGAGGAGACATGTAGGAAACTGTTAATCAAGGAGACAGAAAGTAAAGACAGAAAAGGAGATAAGTCATTGTGAGAACTGGTAAACAGAAAAGGCAGATCTGTGTACTTCCTGGCACGCACCAAGCACAAAGTGCAGGATCCCTTGAGGCCGCTTCTAGTGCGCACGTGCAAAACGGAGTGACCGCGTTCTGAAAAGACAAGAAATTTGTGTGTATATATATATATATATATATATATATATATATATATATATATATATATATATATATATATATATATATATATATATATATATGTATATATATATATACAGAGCTTGAGAAAAGACCTTGTGGTCGTTCTGGAGCTTGTCTGACTGCCTGATGATTTACTGAGAAATAAATAACCTTTTTCTATTTGTGAGTGCTGCAGATTTTCTATTTGTGTGTGTGTGTGTGTGTGTGTGTGTGTGTGTGTGTGTGTGTGTGTGTGTGTGTGTGTGTGTGTGTGTGTGTGTGTGTGTGTGTGTATGTGTGTATATATATATATAATGTGTGTGTGTGCGTATATATATATATGTATATAATATATATATATATATATATATATATATATATATATACATGTAGAGGTATCAGTACCGTGTTAGCCGAGCTTCAATAATCAAAAAAATAAATAGATGATACCGTTCTGTGGCTAACGAAATG